>NC_136471.1:585476-595476 GCF_902686455.1 Sciurus vulgaris | reverse complement strand
GAAGTTAAAGTGGTGGCTGATAATGCTAACTGAACCACAGACTGTGTGAGTCAAGGTTGTATTAAGGCCCTGGAAAAAATAGTTTATATCTGGCTCACCCTTGGTCCTCTTCCTCTAGGATTTTAATATGATTTCCTGGAATATTCTTTAGATAATTCTCATGCTGGAAGGTACTAAACTCAAATTTTTGTCTCAGGGGACTTGTTCATTTTCAAAGGTTTTCCATTTAGTCTTTTTTTCCATCCAACCTGAGCAGCTGCAGAATCTGGCAAATGTTCTGATGAGCAAACTGGTTATGTGCTTAAGGACCTCAAAGTCTGCAGTAAAAGCCCTGATGGTTTCTCGGTCCCCAAGCAGCAATTCTCTGTTGCTGTATGCTAGGCATGAAAGACAAAGATTTAAAAAGGTGTTTTAGAAAGACTGAAAATAAGTCCAGAATACAATATACTAAGCAAACTCTAAGTAAAAAATATTATAGTAGTATAATTTTAGTCAAAATGGAATTATCTAATTCATTGAAGAGAATCAGAAATCAATTCCAAAAACATAGACATCCCCCAGGCATCTGGAATAAAAAAAACACAATGAAAAAAATTTCATGAATATAAAATAAGTAAAATAATTCATGCAACAAAAAAGCAAGAATGGAAATTACAAAAATATTAAAAGCAAAGGGAGGAGGCTAGAGTTGTGGAAGAGTGGTAGAGCACTTGCCTGGCATGTGTGAGGAACTGGGTTCAATCCTCAGCACCACATAAAATTAAATGAATATTTATTCATTTAATAAAATAAAAGATCCATTGACAACTAAAAAATATTAAAAAAAAAAAAATGAAGGGAGTAGCCCTGGAACCCTGTCTTATTGGTTCCTGGTCATAGGCAGCTAAGTAGACAGAATTCTAAAATGGCCTCCAAGATTCTCACTCTATGGTATACATGCCATGTGTAATGCCCTACCCTTCAGTGTGGGTGAGGACTTTGAACATGATAGGATATCACAACTATGATTAGGTACGCAATCAGTTGACTTGGAGTTAATCAAATGGGAGATTATCTTGGGTGGGCATGATTTAATCAGGTAAGTCCCTAAAAGAGAGTGAAACATTAGAGAAATATTATTTTGCTGGTTTCAGAGGAAGAGAGTAAATAGTCCTGTTGTGAACTGCCAATGCAAATGGATAGCCTCTAGGAACTGAACGCTTACTTCAACAGTGAACCAGTAATCCAAGACCTGGCATATTTGCTATAAGAAACTGAATTTGCCCAAAACATGGAGAAACAAGCAAGAGGACCTGGGCCCCAGATGAGAAGTGCATCCCTGATCAATACCTTGACTGCAGCTTAGTAAGACCCTAAGCAGAGGACTCTGTGGGTCATGCCCAGTTTGCTGACCAAGGAAAACTGTAAGAAAATAAATGTTATTTTAAGTCATCAAGTTGTGGTAATTTGTTGAACAGAAATGGAAAATAAATAAGGCATGCTTCTTATTTCTAAACATTATCCTGTGTAGGCTACATTTGTCATTCAAGTACAGACAGTGCACTTCTGGTCTCTGGCCAACTATTTGAGATCTATTTCCTAGCCTTTAGCCTGTGTTGAGTGTGTTCTTTTATACAGTGTTAATATCTTACCCTCTCATTTCTAACACCCTGTGTTTTCTCTATTTTTTGATTATTTTTTATTAAAAATCATAAATTTACATAGGCCAATGTTGTTTGATTCATTCTGTTATATTTTCCCTTCCCCCCACACCCCTCTTTTCCCTCTATACAGTCCTTCCTTCCTCCATTCTTACCACCCTCCTTATCCCTAACCCTAAACCTAACCCTAACCCTAATGCTAACCCCTCCTACCCCCCATTATATGTCCTCATCCGCTTACCAGCAAGATCATTCGTCCTTTAGTTTTTTGAGATTGGCTTATCTCACTTAGCATGATATCCTCCAATTTCATCCATTTGCCTGCAAATGCCATAATTTTATCATTCTTCATGGCAGAGTAATATTCCATTGTATATATATGCCACAGTTTCTTTATCCATTCATCAACTGAAGGACATCTAGGTTGGTTCCACAATCTGGCTATGGTGAATTGGGCAGCTATGAACATTGATGTGGCTGTATCTCTGTAGTATGCTGATTTTAAGTCCTTTGGGTATAGGCCAAGGAGTGGGATAGCTGGGTCAAATGGTGGTTCCATTCCAAGCTTTCTGAGGAATCTCCATACTGCTTTCCAGAGCGGCTGCACTAATTTGCAACCCCACCAGCAATGTATGAGTGTACCTTTTTCCCCACATCCTCGCCAACACCTATTGTTGCTTGTGTTCTTGATAATCGCCATTCTAATTGGGGTGAGATGAAATCTTAGGGTAGTTTTGATTTGCATTTCTCTTATTACTAGAGATGTTGAACATTTTTTCATATATGTGTTGACTGCTTGTACATCTTCTGTGAAGTTTCTGTTCATTTCCTTAGCCATTTGTTGATTGGATTATTTGTATTCTTGGTGTAGAGTTTTTTGAGTTCTTTATAGATTCTGGAAATCAGCACTCTATCTGAAGTATGAGTGGCAAAGATATTCTCCCACTCTGTAGGCTCTCTTCACATTGCTGATAGCTTCCTTTGCAGAGAGAAAGCTATTTTGTTGAATCTATCCCAGTTGTTGATTCTTGCTTTTATTTCTTGTGCTATGGGAGTCCTGTTAAGGAAGTCTGATCCAAAGCCAACAAGTTGAAGATTTGGACCTACTTTTTCTTCTATAAGATGCAGGGTCTCTGGTCTGATTTCGAGGTCCTTGATCCATTGTGAGTTGAGTTTTGTGAAGGGTGAGAGAGGGTTTTAATTTCATTCTGTTGCATATGGTTTTCCAGTTTTCCCAGCACCATTTGTTGAAGAGGCTATCTTTTTTCCATTGCATATTTTTGGCACCTTTGTCTAGTATGAGAAAATTGTATTTATTTGGGTTTGTGTCCGTGTCCTCTTTTCTGTCCCATTGATCTACCTGTCTATTTTGGTACCAATACCATGCCGCTTTTGTTACTATTGCTTTGTAATAGAGTTGAAAATCTGGTATTGCGATACCCCATGCTTCACTCTTTCTACTGAGGATTGCTTTAGCTATTCTGGGTTTTTTATTCTTCCAGATGAATTTCATAATTGCTTGCTCTATTTCTGTAAGGTACATCATTGGGATTTTAATTGGAATTGCATTGAATCTGTATAGCACTTTTGGTAGTATGGCCATTTTGACAATATTAATTCTTCCTATCCAAGAACATGGAAGATCTTTCTATCTTCTAAGGTGTTCTTTAATTTCTTTCTTTAGTGTTGTATAGTTCAAAGAGGTCTTTCACCTCTTTTGTGAGATTGATTCCCAAGTATTTTATTTTTTTCGAGGCTATTGTGAATGGGGTAGTTTTCCTAATTTCTCTTTCTCAAGATTCATCACTTATGTATAAAAATGCGTTGGATTTATGAGCATTGATCTTGTAACCTGCTACTTCACTGAATTCACTTATGAGTTCTAAGAGTTTTCTGGTGGAATTTCCAGGTTCCTCTAAATATATAATCATGTCATCAGCGAACAGGGATAGTTTGAGTTCTTCTTTTCCAGTTCGTATCCCTTTAATTTCTTTGGTTTGTCTAATTGCTCTGGCCAGAGTCTCAAGGACGATGTTGAATAGAAGTGGTGAAAGAGGGCATCCCTGCCTTGTTCCTGTTTGTAGGGGGAATGCTTTCAGTTTTTCACCATTTAGAATGATATTAGCCATGGGCTTAGCATAAATGGCCTTTACAATGTTAAGGAATGTTCCCACTATCCCTATTTTTTCTAGTGTTTTGAGCATGAAGGGGTGCTGTATTTTATCAAATGCTTTTTCTGCATCTATTGAAATAATCATGTGATTCTTGACTTTAAGTCTATTAATATGGTGAATTACGTTTATTGATTTCCTGATGTTGAACCAACCTTGCATCCCTGGGATGAAACCTACTTGATCATGGTGCACTATCTTTTTAATACATTTTTGTATGCGATTTGCTAAAATTTTGTTGAGAATTTTTGCATCGATGTTCATTAAGGATATTGGTCTGAAATTTTCTTTCCTTGATGAGTCTCTGTCTGATTCAGGTATCAGGGTGATATTGGCTCCATAGAATGAGTTTGGGAGGGTTCCCTCCTCTTCTATTTTATGGAATACTTTGAGGAGTATGGAATGAGCTC
This sequence comes from Sciurus vulgaris, assembly GCF_902686455.1. NCBI lineage: Eukaryota > Metazoa > Chordata > Mammalia > Rodentia > Sciuridae > Sciurus > Sciurus vulgaris. Next base: position 591,255 of record NC_136471.1, on the reverse strand, counting down.
TTCTTTAAAGGTTTTGTAGAACTCGGCTGAGAACCCATCTGGTCCCGGACTTTTCTTTTTGGTAGGCTTTTGATGACCTCTTCTATTTCATTGCTTGAAATTGATTTATTTATGTTGTGTATGTCCTCCTCGTTCAGTTTAGGTAATTCATATGTCTCTAGAAACTTGTTGATGTCTTCGAGGTTTTCTGTTTTGTTGGAGTATAGATTTTCAAAATAGCTTCTAATTATGTTTTGTATTTCACTTGTGTCTGTTGTGATATTTCCTTGTTCATTCTGAATATTAGTAATTTGAGTTTTCTCCCTCTTTCTCTTTGTTAGTGTGGCTAAGGGTTTATCAATTTTGTTTATTTTTTCAAAGAACCAAGTATTTATTTTGTTAATTTTTCCTATTGTTTCTTTTGTTTCAATTTTGTTGATTTCGGCTGTGATTTTAACTATTTCCTGTCTTCTACTACTTTTGATGTTGGTCTGCTCTTCTTTTTCGAGGGCTTTGAGCTGTACTGTTAAGTTGTTTATTTCTTGATTTCTACTTCTTTTGTTGAATGCGCCCCATGAAATAAATCTTCCTCTCAGTACTGCTTTCATAGTGTCCCAGAGTTTTTGATATGATGTGTCTTTGTTCTCGTTTACTTCTAAGAAATTTTTAATTTCCCTCCTGATGTCCTCTGTTATCCATTCATCATATAATAGTGTATTATTTAATCTCCAAGTATTGGAGAAGTTTCTGTTTTTTATTCTGTCATTTATTTCTAATTTCAGTCCATTATGATCTGATAGAGTACAAGGTAGTATCTCTATCTTCTTGTATTTGGTAACAGTAGCTTTGTGGCATAAGACATGGTCTATTTTAGAGAAGGATCCATGTGCTGCTGAGAAGAAAGTGTATTCGTTCTTTGTTGGATGGTATATTCTATATAAGTCGGTTAAGTCTAAATTGTTGATTTGTTATTGAGATCTATGGTTTCTTTATTCAATTTTTGTTTGGAGGATCTATCCAGTGGTGAGAGAGGTGTGTTAAAATCACCTAGTATTATTGTGTTGTGGTCTATTTGATTTCTGGAATTGAGAAGGATTTGTTTGACGTACATGGATGAGCCAATGTTTGGGCATAGATATTTATGATTGTTATGTCTTGCTGATTTATGCTTCCCTTAAGCAGTATGTAATGTCCTTCTTTATCCCTTCTGACTAGTTTTGGCTTAAAGTCCACATTATCTGAAATGAGGATGAATACTCCAGCTTTTTTGCTGTGTACATGTGCATGGTATGTTTTTTCCCATCCTTTCACCTTTAGTCTGTGGGTATCTCTTTGTATGAGATGAGTCTCTTGCAGGCAGCATATTGTTGGATTTTTCTTTTTAATCCAATCTGCCAGTCTATGTCTTTTGATTGATGAATTCAGGCCATTAACATTCAGGGTTATTATTGTGATATGATTTGTATTCCCAGTCATTTGACTCATTTTTGTTTTTTTGACATGATTTGGTTTCTCCTTTATTTGGCTATTCCTTTAGGCTAGTTCCTCCCGTTGCTGATTTACATCGTTGTTTTTCATTTCTTCCTCATGGAATATTTTGCTGAGAATGTTCTCTAATGCTGGCTTTCTTTTTGTAAATTCCTTTAGCTTTTGTTTATCATGGAAGGATCTTATTTCATCATCAAATCTGAAAGTAAGTTTTGCTGGGTATAAGATTCTCGGTTGGCATCCATTTTCTTTCAGGGTTTGGTAAATGTTGTTCCAGGCCCTTCTAGCTTTTACGGTGCGGATTGAAAAATCTCCTGATATTCTTATTGGTTTCCCCCTGAATGTAATTTGATTCTTTTCTCTCACGGCCTTTAAAATTCTGTCTTTATTTTGTATGTTAGGTATTTTCATAATAATGTGCCTTGGTGTCGGTCTGTTGTAATTTTCTATATTTGGAGTCCTATAAGCCTCTTGTACTTGGTTTTCCATTTCATTCTTCATATTTGGGAAATTTTCTGATAATATTTCATTGAATAGATTGTTCATTCCTTTGGTTTGTTTCTCTAAGCCTTCCTCAATCCCAATAATTCTTAAATTTGGCCTTTTCATGATATCCCATAATTCTTGTAGATTCTGTTCATGATTTCTTACCATCTTGTTAATCTTGAAAACCACTTTGTTTTCAAGATTAAATATTTTGTCTTCAATGTCTGAGGTTCTGTCTTCCAGGTGTTCTATCCTATTGGTTATGCTTTCTATGGAGTTTTTAACTTGGTTTATTGTTTCCTTCATTTCAAGGATTTCTGTTTGGTTTTTCTTCAATATCTCTAACTCTTTATTGAAATGATCTCTTCCTTCCCATATTTGCTCCTTTAACTGTTGATTGGTGCGATCATTTAATGCCTGCATTTGCTCTTTCATCTCTTCCTTCAGTGCCTGCATTTGCTCTTTCATCTCCTCGTTTGCTTCCCTGATTGTTTTAATTATGTACATTCTGAACTCCCTTTCTGACGTTTCTTCTGCTGTGCTGTCATTGAGTTTTATTGATATTGTATCTAGGTTTGTTTGGGACATTTTCTTCCCTTGTTTTCTCATATTGGTCAGATGTCAGTGGGACTCTATGATATTGCAGATTTCCTCTACTTGCTTATAGTGTCCCTGTAGATTTCCAGTGTATCACCTCCCAGCCTTCAGTAGCCTGAAGTCTTGTAGTAACTTGATAATGTAGTGCTTCCAAAGAAAGCTGCCCCTAGCCTGCTACTGGTTCCAGGGCTTGGAGCTGGCTCTGGGTAGAAAGGCTCTCACTGGGGGGCCTGCTCCAAGAAGCTGGCTGTGTGGGAGGAGCCCACCACTGGAGTGCCCAGGGCTGCCTGGAGAAGACTCCAGCTGCCCTGCCCTACTCTAATAAGCCACCCGAATCTGGGCCTGCCACCTGGGCCGAGCTTCACCGGGTGGGGGGACTCACCCCGTGGTTCTACTTTAGTCCAAGTTTCTCAATGCCTCCCCTTCTTGAATCCTGGGTTCTGGAGTGACTGGAGATGCAGTCACCCTCTAGTCCGCCATCTTGGATCCTGTTTTCTCTATTTTAAGACCACAGATAATTTACGTTCTTGTTTTCAAGTATGTTATGCATTTAAAAATAATTTAAAATAATGTATTTATCATATTTGTGTATTTGAATTTGGAGGGAGAGGTTTATGAGTATGTCTTATTTGACATGTAGATCCAGAAATACCAAAGCACTTTTAAATTTACAATAATCCTCAACCTGTAATAAATATGCCAATTGAATAGATTACAGGTTATATAATAATATAACAATATCCTATAAAATGTTGTACCTTGGAGGAGCCAATGTTTGCTCTAGAAACTCCTCAATTTTAATGAAGTCCGTTTTCAGCTCCTTGTTATACACCAAGAAGGGAGGATTGGTACCTGGGGCTAAGTCCTTCAGCTCTTCCGGCTTTCTGTGATTATTTAAAATAAGTAGAGTTAGGTCTCTAGATAAAGTACACATTATAAAAACAGAATTACACTGGTGTCTACCAATTTCAATCTCCAGAATTTAACATGTCCCGATTTCTCTTACCTGGTCATATCAACAGTTGTCACATTAAATTTAACTCCTTTAAGCCAGAGAATCATAAAGAGGCGTTGGCAAAATGGACAGTTTCCAATACTCTCCCCATCACTTCCAGCCTATTTAGATAAAAAAAAAAGCCTCAGGTCGTTTATTTGTTTGTTCAACAAGTATGTATTGAGTGATTATTGATAAATGGACTAGTTTGTGGAGACAAAGTTGGAAGTCCTTAATATCATGGACTCTATCGTCCGTGGGCTAAGAGAGATAATGAATGAAATAATCTGATTATATATAAAATTATAAGTATGATGAATAAATGATAATTTTTTTATATTATGAGAATTTATATAACCATTTTCTGTTGATAGACATTTAGAATATTACAAAAATTTTACTAAAGACTTTAGCAACAAATATTCCTGGGCATATAACTTGTCCCACATCTGAGATTATATCTTTACAGTTCATCCTTAAAATGAGAATGCAGGATAAAAGTATACCCATTTTCTATTTTGATATACTCTGACAAATTTCCTTCCTGAAAAGTATCTTTCCATATGTACATTGACCATTTGATTTCTTTTGTTTTCTGAATTAATTGGTCATGACAGTTTTCCATTTTTCTATTAAGGGGATGAAATTTTCCTTATTGAGTTGGAAAAATTATCTGTATATTAAAGATATTAACTCTTTGTGATGCATGTTACATGTAATTTTAAAAACACGTCATTTGGGGCCAGGCCCCTGGGAACTTTGCAGAGGAAGGCAGCCCAGCCCAGGCAGTAGCTGTAAATTGAGGGGAACCTCTAGAAGGGAACTGACCAGTGAGACCTCCCCACCGGGTGAGTCTTCCCTGCTGGGTGAGGTTTCCCCACAAGGACGGTAAAACCAGAGACTCAGGCCCAAACAGGCCTTGCCTCAGCCCACAGCCTAGGTCCCCTTTGGATGACCATTGGTCAACAAGTGGAGGCACCTCTGCCCACTAGCAGGGATTATACCCCACCTGAAGGCCACCACTCCTAGAGAGGCAGCTTCCTTGTGGAGCACCGCATTATCAACTTCCTCCAAGACTTCAGCCTACTGAAGGCTAAGGGGGGATATATATAGAAATCTTCAGGGACATTGTAAGTCAATAGAGGAAATCTACAATATCTCAGCGGTCCTCTGATACCTGAACAATATGAGAAAACAAGGAAAGAAAATGCCACAAACAAACCTAGATGTTACACCAATAAAACCCAGTGACACCATGGCAGAAGAAATGACAGAAAAGGAGTTCAGAATGTACATAATTAAAATGATCAGGGAAGCAAACGATGAGATGAAAGAGCAAATGCACGCACTGAAGGATGAGATGAAAGAGCAAATGCAGGCATTGAATGATCGCACCAATCGACAGTTAAAAGAGCAAATACAGGAAGCAAAAGATCATTTCAATAAAGAGTTAGAGACATTGGAAAAAAACCATACAGAAATCCTTGACATGACGGAAACAATAAACCAAATTAAGAACTCCATAGAAAGCATATCCAATAGGATAGAACACCTGGATGACAGAACCTCAGACATTGAAGACAAAATATTTAATCTTGAAAACAAAGTTGAACAAACAGAGACGATGGTAAGAAATCATGAAGAGAATCTACAAGAACTATGGGATATCACAAAAAGGCCAAATTTAAGAATTATTGGGATTGAGGAAGGCTTAGAGAAACAAACCAAAGAAATGAACAATCTATTCAATGAAATAATATCAGAAAATTTCCCAAATCTGAAGAATGAAATGGAAAATCAAGGTCAAGAGGCTTATAGGACTCCAAATACACAAAATTACAACAGACCCACACCAAGGCACATTATAATGAAAATACCTAACATACAAATAAAGACAGAATTTTAAAGGCTGTGAGAGAAAAGAACCAAATTACATTCAGGGGGAAACCAATACGGATATCAGCAGATTTTTCAATCCAGACCCTAAAAGCTAGAAGGGCCTGGAACAACATTTTTCAAGCCCTGAAAGTAAATGGATGCCAACCAAGAATCTTATACCCAGCAAAACTTACCTTCAAATTTGACGATGAAATAAAATCCTTCCATGATAAACAAAAGCTAAAAGAATTTACAAAAAGAAAGCCAGCATTACAAAACATTCTCAGCAAAATATTCCATGAGGAAGAGATGAAAAACAAAGAAGCAAATCAGCAAAGGGAGGAATTATCCTAAAGG